>NW_004504309.1:5259833-5260912 GCF_000149335.2 Coccidioides immitis RS
CTTACAAGCTTGTTCCTAGTTCAAAAACTTAGTTACTCTAAGTATTTGAAAAGCTATTTTTCACTAATTAATTCTGATTTCTCAGCTACCAAACAGTATAGAACATAGTAGTATTTAGTAGAGATTGGTCAGAATTTGCAGGGATCAATTTGGCTTAGCTATACCAAGAGTATCAAGTTGATAGGGCTGATTTAGTGCTGGTGTGAGATCTGGAGAGCAAAGATCAGATGAGAAGGGGTAGAGAGATAAGATGGAAGTAGATAAGATAAGATAAGAGCTCTAGCTTAGCTTGAAACACCTTAACAAAATGTGAGTAAGCAAGAGTCTTGGCAAGAAAAATCAAAATAAGAGAGTGTCCGGTAAGAGATTTTTCAGATAAAAAGAGTGTAATAACACAACAAATAATAGAGATATAGTAAAGAAAATTTGGTAATTTGTTTAAAGAGTGTTATTGAGGTTGTCTCTCAAAATTCAGATGAAAAGATCATGTGGTTGCTGAGTAATAATATGAGAAGTGTTTCTGACAGGAGTGAGGCTGGCACCATGTATTTCCACTTATATCTCAACAACCGGCAAGGCAATTCACATAAAAATTGGAGAGGTTGTTAGGTAGAGGAATAGCTTTCAAATGAATATGGTGTCATCCATTTTGAACAAGAATTGACTGAGTTGTGAAAAGAGTGTGTGTGAGAATGTCAGAATGCCAAAATTGATCAACAGAATCTATAGAGCAAATAGTGAGTAAAACATAAGATTCAAAGGTTGATATTTTTTAACAAAAATGGGCCCACCCTAACCAGCTCAGAGAGACAATTTGAATGGTGGTACTCTTATGTCTGTACAATGGATGGTTGTGGAGTTATCAGTAAAAATATAAAAGGTAACGGAAAAACAAGATGTAACGGAAAATCAAGTGGTTAGGGTTAGGGTTAGGGTTAGGGTTAGGGTTAGGGTTAGGGTTAGGGTTAGGGTTAGGGTTAGGGTTAGGGTTAGGGTTAGGGTTAGGGTTAGGGTTAGGGTTAGGGTTAGGGTTAGGGTTAGGGTTAGGGTTAGGGTTAGGGTTAGGGTTAGGGTTAGGG